>NC_134403.1:37145568-37180568 GCF_038048845.1 Mixophyes fleayi | reverse complement strand
AAACCAAACCCTTAGCCCAGTATCCTGAGCAGATTATTCTTCATATATCTTGTTCAGGCTTATGACTTTTATGGTTTTATTCTTAATCAATTCGGGCATAAAATAAATAATTTTTGGTTTTTAACATTATCATCCTTCCATAGTTATTCCAGCTTTATAAGTACATATTGCTACATACAGTACGTCAAAGTAGTAGCAGATGATACCGCAAACATAATATACTGGACCTCATTTATGAAGCGCTCAATGGTCAAAAGTGCACAGCTAAAAATGTTGATGCTGTGGGTGCTTCGATTTGGACAAATGCGCCTAGATTTCTGCCAAATCATACCGATTAGTGGATTTAAATGACGGTATTTGCAGAGGAGCACAAGTATGCACCGATCAAAGGGAGGAGTGTAAAGTATAGAGGAGGTGCAACAGTGCAGAGTAAACTGAGATTTCAATTTTGTCGCTGTGTTGAGGGGCACACGGCCATTTGCACAATGCAAAAATATTTGATTTTAGCACCAGCTCCGAGTTGGGGGAGACCAGGTTTCGTCTTATACTTTTAATAGGACATTATCTAAACCTTCCAGTTGCGTTTCAGCAATGAAGCACATTCTAGGTGCACTTTACCTAATGTAAAACAAAGCTTGTTAAACCGTAGATGATGGTAAAGTGAGCAGTAATTTAGGAGCAAAATGCAAACATTCTATTTAATAAAAAGAGTGGATACAAAGCGGTAGGAGGCTGGGCTTTGATGTAACTATTTTGCATAGCCTCTGCATACCTACGTGTACTTTTGAATTGCAGAGGCATCTCTAGAGAGTGAAAAGCAGGAGAAGATCTTGAAGTGCGCTGGACAGATCATGTAGACAACTGATACACATCATAGATGAGGTCCTCTATCTAAACAAGTCTCATCCAAACTGTTTGATCTGGCTTTTAATAACAAAATTAGTATCTATTACTTTATCATTTTTTTGGGATAACTAAGCCCTCTCCTTAACAATTCGGTCTAATTCCAATAGCAAGCACTAATAACTAAATACAACAGCAATATCAGTATTCCAAGACTTGCAGACTATGTTATTACCCTAGTCCTGCATTTCATGATGCAAGTTTCATGATGCAAGCCTCTTGTATACTATATTCTGTTATTACTGTGAACATCATTTCAGGTCAGAAAAACATTTATATTGACTGCTTTCTGGAAACCAAGTAAGACTCCTCCTTAAATAACAAATGCATTTTTTAAACGTAATTCTCAATGCATTAAATTACATGAGATATGCAAATATAGTATTGGATTTTTGTGTTTATTTTGTCCTTTTTTAAAAAAAAATTGTCTATTTTTAGTACAGGCCTGCCTTTGTATTTATTCCTTTCTCTTTTTCAAATTTTTGCCACTATTTGCCAGCACTTGAATATTTGAAATATTTATATGATCAGAAATGGGTGAACTAAAACTGAAACTAATTCAGAGCTAGCAAAATTGGAAAATTTCCTGGAATTGTAATTAAGTCCCTTGCTCCATGTGCCCACAAATGCATGTAAAGAAAGGCAAAATGTTCAAATATTTGCCCATCTAAACCAATGTAGTCTCAAAAAAATAAATACAATATTTGACACTTGAAATAAAGCAACTCAGATGTCCTTTGATGCCCCCATTGGCCACAAGTTGTGGCAAGGGTTTGTCTGGCATTTGGAGCAGCAGGAGAGGTAAGGAAATGTCAGTGAACTGTCAGCGGCACAGCTGCTCTAATGGCATCTTCAGGGGTTGCCCTTTATGTACCAGTATCTGGTACGCTCTCTTGTGCTTTTTGTTTAAATCAGTGATGGGCATCTGCCAAACCTGAGGTTGTATGCAGCCCTCCTTACGAGAATAAGTTCCCGTCTTAGGTACTCTTTCTGTAACTCTGATGACACTTAGGGCCTGATTCATGTTTGCGTCATGTATCTTGTGTGAAATAACGCAGCGCATGCCCAGAAACGGACATTACGCCAATGAACAAAGTTGCGTGCATTTCATGTCTGATTGCAACTGACACTTACAACTGCCTATGGTCTAAGAGGCAGAACAGGCGAGGGAAGGGGCTATCTAATGTAGACCCTGTACAGTAAGAATATTCCGACACCGATGCGGAGGATTCAAGTCCTGCGTTTCTCGTCAGTGCTCTTGGTATCACCCGAATCATTTGCACCCACTACAGGGCAGGTATTAATGCTGACTGATAGTGTTGACTGACACGGCAGAGTATTTTATTTAAGTGACACATATGCGGGCCACTAGCCATCACATTTATGCAACTAAGATAATTATGTAATTATTGTCAAAAATATATATTGTATTTAGAAATTAATATTTATATAAATGACCATACAGATAACAGTTTCATTTTATGATCAAATAAAATTTGTATGCTTTCTGATGTGAACGTTTATTGTACTTAAGTAATTCCATATATTGCAGTCTGTTCTGTGTCTACATAAGGCAAGAACTGTTTAGGCAGAGCCTGCTTTTACCCAGATTCAAATGTGAATGTATTATGAGATATGCATAGATTTGAATATGGTCGGAACTATGCACAAGTTCCGTGCACTTTTTAAACATGGGACTTACGTGCAACTTGCGTTCGGACTTGAATCAGACCTCTAGTGAGCATAGTGCATTGTATGTGGCATGTTAATCCATGATTAAAGGGTGATGTCTCACCAGTTTGACTAACCTGCCACGGGTTAAATAACAGTTTGAGCTACCTGGACATTCTCTCATATTGTTCTGATCTCATGATGTGATGTTTCTCAGCAAAGTTGATGTGTGGTCCTCACATCAACATTTCATGAGTGGCCTGTGAAAATATTAATTTTGCCCATCACTGGTTTAAATGTAGCACAGTAAATTGCATCAGCATTAGCTATGTGACTTTAGCTGTAGTTAAGTTGGTGAGTAGCTAGGTGAGGATAATTATAAGTGATGGCACAGCATTGACCATATATGATTAAGTAAGTATAGAGATACATCTGTAGAAACTATCAGGCCCTGGCGTTCAGACTACCTCAATACTGGAGAGTTATTTTTTAGAATAAAATCACTATCCGATGTTCAACTAGTAAGAAAAATTATCTCTATTTTCTTTCACATAAAATAATATTTTTACACGCTCATCTTGAGCAGTTTAATGTTCATTCCAAACATTATTTTAGGTTCATAAATCAGGAAAAGAAAAAAAAATCCCATATTGCGTAAAAATAACAATTCATACCGGCAGAAAATTGTGCTTAGATCTGGAATATTGAATTTACATTTGCTGAATGAAAAGCTAGGTTGATGAATAATAATGTGTTCATAGACAGTGTCGTGACAAGTAATTATGAGAGGGTTATTTAGCAGGGATAAAAGCCATAGCCATATAGAGTGTCACAGCACAATAGCAAAATGGAAATAATGAAAGAAAATATGTTTTAGCAGAGATGCAATGTTAATAAAAGAAAAAATAATTGGCAATCTGAGGTCTAAATGACAGTTTACATACACTAGGTGTGAGATTATAAATATACAATGCGGAAGACCATGTATAAGCAAACAAAGTGTAACATTATACCTGATTTATTGACAACGCTTAGTAAGCTATAATAATAACACTGATTTGTAAGCCCTTTCACTGTCGAAATTTTGTAATAACCGAAACAATGTTTGTTTATCTCATAAGCAGACCCGTTTTACCTGCAGGGATCAAATAAAAGAGAACTGTGCAAGGTCATAAAATGTCTATTTAGACAATCCAAAAGAAACAGTGCAGTAACTCTTAGAAATAATTCAACGATTAGACAACCCTTGATAAATCTAGTGCAACTTAGACAAAGGAAGCTAAAAGCTGATGCTATGGGTTTGTGCGTATACTAGATTTCAATTTACAATATAAACTTAACTAGTGTTTATAGTAAAAGGGTGCTCTACAAGTACCCAAGAAATCACACCTGCTGACATTCAAATAACTAAAAGATAACTTAAATGACTAATATGTCAATGTTACACTTGCTATAAAGTAATAAAACATTACACACAGCAGATAGCTAATACAATGACTAAATTAAAGGGGATAACACAGATAAGGTATTATTACCTAGTTACCTATATAGGAATATAACCTGTAATTATAGATGCTGTCATGCTCCCTCTTTATAGCTACAAAGTCGTTTAGCGCCTGATATAGTCTCTTAATGAATGTGCATTCCTCTTTATGTCATCTCTGTATAAAGGCTCCATTGTCATAATGACAATTTGGCAATGAGTTTCAAGTTATTGGTATAAAGAGGAAAGACATGCGTGTTGAATGTACCTACTCCTTTATCGTATATATATATATATATATATATATATATATATATATATATATATATTAGCATTATTTAAAACTTACTCTGTGGGAGTTTACCTTGCAACTTGCAAAAATCGCAATGCATTGTGGATTGTAATTTTACTTAGTCTTTGTTAATCCCTTTAGTACTCTGCAATTATTCTTCTGTCTAATACAGTGATGAGCAGCAAATCATCCCGGTGCCACATACATCCCCCTGAGCCTTCAACAGTGCTCCCCAACTCCTTCCTGCTTTATTGCCAGATTTGTTTGTTAAAGCTTGTAGCACTTGTTTAACATGCCTGCTGGTATGTTATTACAGATAGTCAGATAGGTGTCTCTTTCTATAATTAAATGCATGGTATTAACTTATTACCGAGACTAAGGGTCATGTGCGGCCCTTTTGAAGGTTAGAGGGCAGCACCCGCAGCCTCTGAAGTGTATCGGGTTGCCTATAACTCGCCGAAGTAGTGTAAAAAGTGCCTTACACAATAAGTAAAAATAAAAATAAATACTACAAGATTATCTTCCAGGTGTAAACAGATTATTATATGTCATAAAGAGGCACTCTGTGACGACCACGCATGTTGGCACCTGATCGACAAATGAGCTGATCTTTGAGAAATTTGGCTACAGATATGGAGGTTTGAAAATTCACACATCTAGAAAGCTACATTGACTGTACTTATGTATAAGCAGCAATAACCAAATAGATAAGTTGATCCTGATGACTTATAAAAAAGAGAGGGGTGAATAAACAGGTCCACCCATGGAGAGAGTGGAGAATAGGCTCAAATTCTTAGGTGCCGGCATTGGTCTTTGGCCCTGTGGCTACCTGCTTCCAGAGGTTCTAGCATACAAATAAACAGCTCTGGTAGTGTAATAGGGAAACATTTTGGAACAAAGTCCAATATTACTGACTTCTGCCAACTTATTTCGTGGCACTACATTTTTTTCCTTCTTTCTTGCAAAATTTAAATTAATATGCTCAACGTTACACTAGTTTGCTTGTTACATGACCTTGAAAATAAGGTGCTCTGGATAAGATGAAATGCGTTAGGTATTGTCAGCATAAACAATGGAATGGAGGAAAGTAAAATGACGAACCATGTTCACATACAACACAAAAAGAACTCAGGGACATCAGGGAAGGTGGAATACTATAACAACACATTTTATATTGTTATACTATTCCACCCACCTTAATAGAGAATGCTTAGGCGTCGCCACTCCATATCCTTTGGAATCCAAGTTTCCTCCAACTTTCATTGTGTCGCATGGTTTTCTTTGCTCGATGTACTCATTCATCGTGGACTCTAGAAGGAAGGCAAATTTTCCCTTAGATTTCCGGACACGGGCCACTCCTTCCGCTGTCGTCTTGGTGAATACAGATGGCTCTGCTGATTTCATGTAGGTCCACATCTTTTCATAAACTGCTATTTTCGATCTCTGTGAAAAGGAATTTATTCAATTTTTTTTTTATGTTTTTAGAAATGGAAACAAGGAAATATATCTGAAAAACAAACAATGCACACTAAGAGTGCAATAAATACATATCAAAGAATAACAACATCTAAAATATTCACTCAAGATCTTATGTGCCCATGTGTTTATAGCATCATATAGCCAACTGACTATATTACATGACAGCAATTTAACACATTAAGCAGAAATATTGATTTTTTAAAAATACTAAGGTGAGGGGTAAATCAGCTACCAGTGTGACAGTTGAGCTTTGTGATGTATAATGTCATTATCTATATTTGGAGAGTATTGGTGTCACTCGTGTAAACTATAACTTACATACATTGATAATCATTGCGTTTCTTTAATTTGATATTCGAACATTTACATTAAACAGTTTTATTTATATGTTTTTTTTATATACATAACATAACACTGTACATTGTAAGATGCAGTAGGTATGGAAAATGTGTTATATGCATAACATAACACTACACTTTCATAGATAAGATATTGTTACATTGTACTACATTGTATTGTGCATGTGGAGCAAAAGATTTCTTATAGTCCTACCCAGGCCCGGCGCTCCCATTAGGCAAGGTTAGGCACTTGCCTAGGGCGCCGGGCTCTGGAGGGCGCCACAGAATGAAAATTACTTTAAAACTGTGCGGAGACCGCTGACCATACCTGTCACGACCGCCGCACAGCATTCAGATACATTCACGGGGAGGGGTGGAAGAGGCTATTGCTCACTACCGCCGCCTCTCTGCTCCGTCTCCTCCCCTCCACTCACTGACTGTCGGGCCGTGACATCATCATCACAGCCCGACAGTGTCAGTGAGTGGAGCAGACGGAGCAGAGAGGCGGCGGTGTTGAGGCAAGGTAAGGAAAGACTGGGTGAGGGGGGAGCAGGGAGCCGATTTTTGCGGGGGGGGGGGGGGGGGGGTGGCGCACGATTTTGACAAAGTGCCTAGGGCGCCATGGACCCTAGCACCGGCCCTGGTCCTACCATTACACAACACTTAGGAAGATGTATTAGGCTTCTCTGGCTCCATTCTGTTCAATGTAATTTAGCTATAAGATATAGTAGATATGAAAAATGTGTCATACACGTAATATAACACCACACTCAGGTAGATAACATACTATATATTGTATTGCAGATATTTTGTATGGATGCATCAGAAGCAAAGATGCGTCATACATTAAGCATTACACTTGGGTATATGACATAAGGTTGTCCGGCTATATTTAGCTATATTTATTCGGCCTTATATGTCATTTAGCTTTCAGATACAGTAGGCATGGAAAATGTGTCATATGCTTCATATACAGCTACACTCACATACATTAACTACAACATTTTACTACATTGTATTCTAGATTATGGTGTATGGATGTGTCAGGTGCAAACATGTGCCATTTGAGGAACATACTAGTTATATATAGAACATATAACTCCAAAAACATACTGGTAGGTTAATTGGCTGCTATTAAATTGCCCTTAGTCTCTCTCAATCTTTGTGTGTGTGTGTGTGTGTGTGTGTGTGTTAGGGAATTTAGACTGTAAGCTCCAATGGTACAGGGACTGATGTGAGTGAGTTCTCTGTACAGCACTGAGGAATTAGTGGGGCTATGTAAATAAATAGATGATAATGATAACACACATTTCCATATTCCCTTTGGATTTAGCAGTTTAGCAAAATGGTAAACAAAGAGTTGTGTGGGTCGTTTGTTTTTAGAAAATTGTTTGTAATTTTTTTTCTCTATTAGGTACTATCGTGAAATTATATGATCCAGCGGGGGTCTGGGGACCCCAATTGGGGCATTAGTGGACAGTTCATGCCATCATACATTCACTGTATTAGGGTACACAGGTGGTATAAGCGTCACTCGCAGTGTGTATAGCATGCCAACGTGTCCACTGAATCTATTCCTTTGTAGAGATTTATTACAGAGAGATAGTTATTACGCACATTAATAACAATAAAATAGTCTATAACAAAATAATGACATTGTTATACTAGGCTTTTTTTTTTTTTTTTTGTTTTTATTAGATGCACTTCATGTATTGTAAATGAGTTTGTTTAAGCTGGGAGCATAGCTCATTAACAGAAAGGAAAAGTCCCATTGGGTGGCTCATGAATAACAATTCTGTCAATGCCAGTTACTGTTATCCCAAATCCGCACTATTATTCTCTTGTCATAATTCTTTGCTTTTTCAGTTCCCCAAGGAATGAAGAGTAATGATCTATACACACAGACACCCTTTACCTCACATGCCCAGATCAATAAGTGTGATTCAAATGACAAACGTGATACATGTTTGCCTGAGGCAACGAAAACTAAAGCACTCTCATGAATTTGCTAAATGTACAGATACCAAAGCACGGCTGCTACGCTGGCAGATCCTCTGTTCAGTCACCAGTGACACTGCTATCTCCGCTACACAGAACACGCCATCATTCAAATTCCTGAGCGATGGCTTTCTTGTGTATCCTCTGTAGCAAAGGTGTATTCTACTCCATCCTAAATCAAAACCTTAGAAAATAGTAGTGCCCTTAGACCAACAATCAGTAAGACCTGCACATCGCTGCTAGTCAGCACTCCATGCACCAAACAGGAGTCTTTTAACTAGCAATGGCCAGCAAGCAGGTAAGGTAATAACCAGCAAGTTCAAACCTTGTGTTGTACTATGTCAAGCTGTTATAAGTGCTGTACCAAGCGCAAGCTATTGTGTCTCTTGTAACTGCAACCAGTTGCTAGAGGATTGCTTTTAGTTGAAAAAATCTAAAGTATCTTTAATATTTTCAAAGACAATGTAATAACAGATTTAGCTATTTTTCCACAATGTTTTCAAATTGTGCATATTTTTTTTAATTTGAGTTTGAACATTAGGCAATGTAGGAGCTACCTTTTTGGTGGATATAGAAAATTGAACCCAAGCCTACCCTTTTACACCCTAAAAAATAATAGGTGACTCTGTATCAATGAGCTAGACAGTCACGGTATGATGTTGTCATCAAATAGTTAATTTTGTAAACAGATCTGACACTCAGACACTGCTCTGACCTATTAGATCACATTGTCTATCTGGCCACACAGCCCTCACTTCACTTTTTGGACTGGCCAAAGACCTTACACCAGTGCATCCCAAACTTTTTTAGCTCAACGCACCCTTAGGGTCTTCATAATTTTTTCAGCGCACGCCTAAGCCAAAAGCCAAAGCACCCCAGGCAGCCTAGGCGTGCAGTTTGGGAACCACTGCCTTACACAATCAAGAATGGAGGTCGCTGGTGAACCAATGTTTTGAGAAAACAATACTGATCTGATAGTTTTGATGTTTCCGGGTGAGGAACCCGCCCCCTGGGGAAGCCTCTCCCCATTTTAATAAACAATGACCATACAGTCTAGCCAATTCAGCATATGTGTGGTCAACTTTTGGTTGCCTGGACAACATCAACAGAGATGATAGAGCAAGCGATATTACCTACAAGACCTAACTACTTTGCAAGACTCTTGCAAAAACACAGCTGAGTTGTACATACACTGATTCCAAACTAATAAAACTTGTATAACAACATTCACAGTTTATTGTTTTGAAACATTAATTACCTGATATTTAGAAACATAACATAAAAAAAAATCATGATATTGTCCTTTGAGCTTCAGCTTACTTTGAAGAATTCTTTTGTTGAACCTGCATCGAGTGTTCCATAGGCAATCTCTGTTTGTTTGGCTAGGTCTTCTGCACTTTCTATTGGTGACACCATCCTCTCAACCGTTAAAAAAGCAGCCAAGTTAGCCGTGTAAGATGAGATAATAATAAGAGTAAAGAACCACCACACACCTCCAACGATGCGACCTGAGAGAGATCTAAACATGAATGTGTCAATACAAAATTTCAGCTTTCATGTTTTTGTACAGTTATGTTCATATTTATATAAATTTACATTTGTTGCTGTAACAGTGACAAAGTACACACATCTACTGCCCAACATAGCTGCCAACTGTCCATTATTTCCAGGGACAGACCCTATGCGCCCCAGGTATTATAGCAATACCACAAATCCACTGTGTTAAAAAAAACAACCAAAGAGCCATGACCCAGCACGCACCATTCTCATTTGAAGCATTGCAGCATTATTACACCACTCCTGAGATGCTTAAATGTCTTACACAACTGAAGGTCAAGTAGTGCTGAACTGTGGACGGTACAGTGAGACATTCCTGGAAAGGGGGAGCGTGAGAATGGGGGGAGTGATAGAACAATGTAAGAGGGGAGTAAGAGAACCAAGGAAAGGAGAGTGAGAGTATAATGGAGGAGGGATCAAGAGGACCCTAGAGGGGGGAAGTAAGGAAGCTGTGGAGTAGGTACAGTAAGACATTTCTGGAAAAGGGAAGCGTGAAAATGAAGGAGGGAGTGAAAGAACTGTGGAGGGGAGAAGAGAGTGAATCATGATGTGGTAGGAGGGAAAGAGTCATTGGGGAGGGCGAGATGGAGTGAGAGTACCATGGAGGAGGGATTGAAAGGACCTTAGAGGGTGGAAGTGAGTGAACCGTGAAGGGTCTGTATAGTGTAATAGGAAGATGATGTAGAATTATTATGGTGATGGTGATAGGAGGGGAAGGATAGAGATAATGATGGAGGGGACATGATGACTGAGGAATTATGTGGAAAGAAGAATGACAAGGGGGACAATAGAAGGAGATTGAGAGGGAAATAATAATGCAGAGCAGGGGGTGAGTGGGTTTGAGGAGCATAGAGAATGGTGGATAGAGGAGTGTGATGTAGAAATGGTATGATGTAAAGATAGAAGGGGACTGAGAAGTGTTATGATGTGGACTAAAGTGGGTAATATCTATAACAGCGGTGCACTGGTGGTGGGGGCTATGTGTATGGCTGACTTCAGAAACATGAAATCTTTGTTGTCTTGCTGACAATGGTTTCTGAATATTTAAGTTATAAATACAGTCATGGCCAAACGTTTTGGAAATGACACAAATATTATTTTCCACAAAGTCTGCTGCCTCAGTTTTCATGATGGCAATTTGCATATACTCCAGAATGTCATGAAGAATGATCAGATGAATTGCAAAGTCCTTTTTTGCCATGACAATGAACTTTATCCCAAAAACAAAAATTCCACTGCATTCCAGCCCTGCCACAAAAAGACCAGCTGACATCAGGTCAGTGATTCTCTTGTTAACACTTGTGAGAGTGTTGACGAGGACAAGCCTGGAGATCACTCTGTCATGCTGATTGAGTTAGAATAACAGACTGGAAGCTTTAAAAGGAGAGTAGTGCTTGAAATCATTGTTCTTCCTCTGTTAACCATGGATATCTGCAAGGAAACACGTGCAGTCATCATTGCTTTGCACAAAAAGGGCTTCACAGGCAAGGATATTGCTGCTAGTAAAATTTCACCTAAATCAATCATTTATCGGATCATCAAGAACTTCAAGGAGAGGTTCAATAATTGTGAAGAAGGATTCATGGTGCCCAAGGACATCCAGCAAGCACCATGACCGTCTCCTAAAGTTGATTCAGCTGTGGGATCAGGGCACCATCAGTGCAGAGCTTGCTCAAGAATGGCAGCAGGCAGGTGTGAGTGCATCTGCACACATAGTGAGGCGAATACTTTTGAAGGATGGCCTGGTGTCAAGAAGGCCAGCAAAGAAGCTACGTCTTTCCAGGAATCAGGGACAGACTGATATTTTACAAAAGGTACGGGGATTGGACTGCTGAGGACTGGGGTAAAGTCATTTTCTCTAATAAATCCCCTTTTAGATTGTTTGGGGCATCTGGAAGAACGCTTGTCAGTGGAAAGAAAGGTGAGCGCTGCCATCAGTCCTGTGTCATGCCAACAGTAAAGCATCCTGAGACTATTCATGTGTGGGGTTGCTTCTCAGCCAAGGGAGTGGGCTCACTCACAATTTTGCCTAAGAACACAGCAATGAATAAAGAATGGAACCAAAACATCCTTGAAAAGTAACTTCTCCCAACCATCCAAAAACAGTTTGGTGACAAACAATGCCTTTTCCAGCATGATGGGGCACCTTGCCATAAGGCAAAAGTGATACCTAAGTGGCTCGGGGAACAAAACATCAAAATTTTGGGTCCATGGCCAGGAAACTCCTCAGACCTTAATCACATTGAGAACTTGTGGTCAATCCTCAAGAGGCGGGTGGACAAACAAAAACCCACAAATTCTGACAAACTTCAAGCATTGATTAGGCAAGAATGGGCGGCCATCAGTCAGTATGTGCCCCAGAAGTTGACTGACAGAATGCCAGGTCAAATTGCAGAGGGTCAACACTGCAAATATTGACTCATTGCATAAACTTAATGTAATTGTCAATAAAAGCCTTTGACACTCATGACATGCTTGTAATTTTACTTCAGTATACCGTAACAACAACTGACAAAAAGGTCTAAAAACACTGAAGCAGCAAACTTTGTGAAAACCAATACTTGTGTCATTCTCAAAACTTTTGCCCATGATTGTACATCTTGCTGCATTATGTGATGAAACTGACAGAAATGAACATGGAAAAAATACAATAGCAGCAAATTTATAAAAAACAAACAAACAAAAGAACAATTTTAAAAATCCACATAATTGAAATATGTTCTCACCACTGTACATTTTCAATTATTTATGTGAGGTATGCATGCATGGACTTAAACTATTGATGCACTGCAATGTAGAGTAATCGTATACAATATGTGAGAAAGCACATCTATGCTAATGGGAAATGTCAAATGAATAAATTCTATACCATCATAAAAAATAATCCTTGTTGGCGTGTTGCTATTTTTCAAAACATCCACTTCTAGCATGTAAAATGTACAGCACACGACTCATAGTTGCCTACACTTGTGGGATACCTGCTAGACACCCAAAAGAGCAGACAGTACTTACCTGGTGCAAGGTGTGCCGGTGCATTGTGTCATCAAGCCACACCCACCTCAGTAAGCACCGGATGGCAGGGGTGTAATGATGTGACAGTGTCAGCATGCCCCTGTCACTCTGTGTTTTACTGAGGTAGGTGGGACTTGATGATGTCATTGCCCCATCTACTTGATAACAAATTGCATCATTAAGTCCTGCCCACTTCTTGCTTTTCTACCTCACCTCCACATCTCCCAGAAGCAAAATAGAAAAAGAAGTCAAGTATGACATGATTATATCTATATTATATAGTTCTGAAGACAATAAAGACCATTTCCTAATGACAAAACATACTGGGCCTGAGTCATTAAGGAAAGTATGGCAAAAAAAGGAGTAAATGTTCTCTGGGACAAACCATGTTACAATGCAAGGGGTGCAAATTAGTTTATTATTTTGCAAATAAGTTAAATCCTGGCTGTTTTTTCATGAAGCACACAAATACTTGATAGCTTTATTTGTACACTGAAATTTTAAATTTATCTAGGACATACCCTGCCCCAACTATAAATCTGCCATCACATTTTAAATATACCTCCCCCACCAACATGGTTTTGCCAAGGTGCAAAGTTACTATTTTTTTTTATTCTTTGCTCTCCTTAATGACTCAGGCCCACTGTGCAAAACACTTCTATGTAAGAGCTGTCCTCTAAAAGCAAGGGACCCTGGCAAAGACTAGTCACTCATTAGACAAGCAATAATCTGTACTAGCCTTGATGGCCCACTGCTTCACACACAGCCTGTGTCAGCACCTGCCCGTACTATGCAAAGCATGCCCTAACCCACAATCTCCCCCCATTGAAAGATTCAAAATATTGAACCCACTTAGATGCTACAAAATGAGTGATTTTGACTTCAGGTGGCACTTTTAAATGTTTCTTAATTTGGTAAATACTATATTATATTTTCAAATTTCTTAATATATACAAAATACTTGAAGTGCTTTTTTTTCCTCTTACTGAAAATAAATAATGGTAATTTTGCTTTACTAACCTTGGTGATATATCGCATCCTTGCTGCATGAAGGCTCCAAGGGAAAACCAAAGGCTGTTAAAAATGCCAAATTCATTTGGCGGCTGGTCACTAGGTCCTTCCTTCCCATCTTCTGGTTCCTCCATATGCCACTCGTAAGGACTAAACCGGCTTACAAGGAAAAGGACTACACTGACCCCAATATAAGCAAAAACTATGCACATCCAGATTTCATAAGCCAAAGGGTCCAAAAATGAAAAGACTCCTGGTTTTGATTTCTGTGGCTTTTTAATCATAATAGAAATTCCTAAGCTCATGAATGGCTTTGAGAAATCAATGACCTCTTCCCGCACCAAAGTGATAGTCAACGGTGCTACTGCAATCTCTGCTTTCTGTAAGACAAAACAAGATAAAGTATTTCGCTATGCTCATTTCTAAAATGACATTATTTCTATTGAATCTCATCAGTTTTATAATATTATTATTATCTTTTATTTATAAGGTGCAACAAGGGTTTTTCAGCAATATCTATAGGGGGTTAGAACATACAAAATGCCAAAATAACAGAATTACAAAAGTAACAAAATTATACAAAATACAAACAACAAAATACAAACAAAAAATTTACATAAGTTCTATAAGTGCATAATTAAAACCCACAAAATTACATAATTATGTATGGAAAACACTGCTTGTAAAACACTGCCTTATATTATTGCCTCAACAACAAACATAGCATTATCTTAATGCAAACTGGACTGTAATTAACTAACTGTAAAAAGATAACTCCTTGGACAAACCTTATCAATGCTCCATATTCACTGCAATCCTGACACTCAAACAACTGGGGCCTGTTTGTCTGGTCGGAAGATAACCGCATACACAAGCTAATAAAGATCATCTTCCAACCACATTGATCAACGTGCCCGACAATGATCTAATGAGGGTAACATGCTGATGGGTTTTAATTTGAATCTCCTGTACAGTGCAACCCCCGCAATGATCAGCTTTTAGCACTAAACTTTTGATCATTTTTATCTTAGAGTTAAGAGTGGCCTTTATCATGACTATATACAACATAATAATTGTTTATATATTGCTTTAGTTATCCAAGTCTGTAAACGATGACATCTACAGAAAGTTGTATTGAATGGTTTGCGATCTAACCCTGTGGAGATTGACAATAAAAATAATGATTAAGATCCAATTGTCCCCTATGTGTCCTGTAAGAGACTGAAATTATGTATTATTTTCCCAGTCTGAGCATACCAATTATATTATTATCCCCTTAGATGACAAATCATCTGAAAAGCTTTGTGTGTATATTAAGGAATGATACCGTACGTAACTAGTCATCATTTATTTATACAGTAGCTATGTTAAACATAACATTTGTATTATTCTACGTCTTGCTATACAAGTAATCATTTAGAAATGAATAAAGTAAAACTGTCAGGAGTTTGTATGTTCTCCCCGTGTTTGCGTGGGTTTCCTCCGGGTGCTCCGGTTTCCTCCCACACTCCAAAAACATACTGGTAGGTTAATTGGCTGCTAACAAATTGACCCTAGTCTGTGTCTGTGTGTGTCTCTCTGTCTCTGTGTCTGTCTGTGGGTGTGTGTGTGTGTGTGTGTGTTAGGGAATTTAGACTGTAAGCCCCAATGGGGCAGGGACTGATGTGAGTGAGTTCTCTGTACAGCGCTGCGGAATTAGTGGCGCTATATAAATAAATGGTGATGATGATGATGATGTGCTACTGACCAACCTGTGCACAAGCAGGGATACATATTGGATAGACAAAACACAGACAACATTATGTAACTTGCTAGTCTTTAACTGGAACAAATGAGTCTACTCTACAGTGTAGAATATTGGATATTTCTACTTCTCTATAAAAACTAATATAATGCACTTTTATACAGTAATAACAAAACAATTAACATAGGATTAAACTGGTAGCACCAACTATAGCTAATTATTGAAGAATTAATATTTGGTCCTTTTCTTACCCCATATACCAGCTCTCCCACCATTCCATTCCAAATTTTTGTATCTGAATCCCTTGCTCCATATTTTCCATCCGGAACAATAGCAATTTTATACTTGATACCAATATGCTTAGCAATTTCAGAGGCCAGATCTACACAATATCCTTCAAACTTGTCATTCCCTTCCATAAGCTCATGATTTTTCTTGTACATTACATAAGGAGATTCCTATAATGAAAAGAGGAAAACTTAAAAGAGAAACGTGCAAAATATGCTTGGAGAAGGAGGCACCTCCGGTCCTCATACAGAATACAAGATGTGTAGACAGTGGGTAGTTTTAACAATAGATTATGTACTTCAAATAAACCAAGTTTGACAATGTGATTTATTAATTACATAAGGCATGATACATTCACAACTGTTAAGTTGACTTTTTGACACTGATTACAAGTGTAAAGGGTATTTTTACTTTCAGCCAATTTATTCCAAAATCCTTAAGCCCAAATAAGTCACTTATTAAATTCAGGCACGCACCTCGCTTGTTTCGTTTTTATGATGCAGCTACCTACAGGTAGCTGTAATTGCTCGTCTTCCAAGTGTCTGGGCAACCTGGATCGTTCCACTGATGTCACCGAGATCCACACAAGTGTGAGATTTGCTTCGGGTGATGTTGAGTTAATGTGTAGCTAAATTTAGGTGAGGTTAACACTAGGTTCTGCCTTGGTGAATAGATTGGGTTTCCCTATCAAAAAAACATGCGTTACAGCTACTGGAAGAAGAGGGGAGTATCTGTATTTTATAAAAATGTTTTCTGTGGAATAAGGGTTATGAATTAAGTAAATTGCTTAAAAGTATAAATACCCTTTAAAATGCAATGCATTTTATTAAATGTAAAATATATAAACAACAAAAAAACTCATTTAACAAACATAGAAATGTCATGATAACATTATATACATTAAAGAGTACCAACAAAAATGAACAATATCCTTATTATACAACAACAAAATGCACATACGTTTTAATAGCAAGAAATACAAAGAGCAAAAATATGGATATGAAACCAACTGCACATTTATCGTAAAAAACAGCCCACACCTCAAAGAATACAAAACATAAAATGTGTTGCTAGTGCCTATTATTTATTACTTTGTTTCTTAATCATTTCTGACATCTTTTATTATACTTTTTTTGTTTGTTTTATTTGTTGTGTTCGATATTACAGTTTCTGAAGAGGTTAAAGACAGTGGGCCTGATACATTAAGGATCTTAACTTAAGAAACTTCTTATTTAAGTTTCCTGGACAAAACCATGTTACAATGCAAGGGGTGCAAATTAGTATTCTGTTTTGCGCATAAGTTAAATACTGACTGTTTTTTCATGTAGCACACAAATATAAACTTTAAATTTCAGTGTGCAAATAAGCTATCAAGTATTTGTGTGCTATATGAAAAAACAGTCAGTATTTAACTTATGCGCATAACAGAATACTAATTTGCACCCCTTGCATTGTAAGATGGTTTTGTCCAGGAGACTTAAATAAGAAGTTTCTTAAGTTAAGATCCTTAATGAATCAGACCCAGTAAGTGTAACATCATGGATTAGCTAACAAAATTAAAAACACATTTGCAACCAATCAGATTTTAGCTTTCGTTGAAAATTACTACACTAGAATTCTGAAGATGATGTCTGATTGGTTGCTATGGGTTACAGCACATTGTTGCACTTTGCACCAAGTTATTAATTTAGCCCCAAAGTTGCTTAATTACATACGCACATTATTCTATAGTCATGTAAATAGTCATAAATTATGGGCAATATACACAAATGCCGCAGGGATCAAATGGATAAATTTGAAAGCAAACGCCTCTATACAGCTAAATTAAGGTTTCAATGGAATAAAGTTTTTTTGAGTTTATGAAATCTGAATATGTTTGCACTTATTAGTGATTAAAAATGTAACACAAAGTATGTACTCCACATTGTACTATTAGCATTGGTTTTTGATTATATGAATTATAAAAATAAGATTGGATAAGGAAGAGCAAATCATTTTAGGACATTTTATTATCTATAACTGAAGACATATTCTCTTCACTGGTGTATTTATAGGGGGAATTAGAAGTGCCAAGAACCTCCCACAAACTCAAAACAATAAATATTGTAGATTCTAAAAAAAGTTGTCTGTGTTTTTGTAATAATATATTAGATTTTGAGAACAAAAATTAAGAAATGTCTGCAAAGATTATATTAATAGCTCCATTCACATTTTGCTAATCCTTAGATTTAGAATTTCAAACCAAATGGTGTCGGCAGTGGGATCCAGATGGGAGGTGGGTCATGCCCTGCTATATGATCAAAAGTAGATTGTTTCCCTACTAGGCCAAGCAGCACTTGGTAATTGGAGGCAGCTGAGTATTTAATAAGAAAAAAAAGTGTAAAAGCTATATTGTTTATTAATAACGTTTTATTATAAGTATATATCCCTTACGTCATAATGACAGAATTCTTCCATCAGTATTGTCAATATATAATGTTAGTGAAGGCATTATTCAAAACAATTGGCACGTGTACAGTATAGATATATTCTATTCAGAAAGGTTCATCTGTACAGTTGGATCCTTACCTGGTATATGGTAATGAAAATGTGGGAGCTGGTGAGTTAGCCAGGGTTTAACCTGTTATACACTAAAAACCCTTATTTATATTGTTCTGTTCCCAAAACCTTACACTGACTAATGGGCTAAACTACACAAGAGTCATTTAATTAATTGATATAAAATACTTGCTGCATATCAATTAATTAATTGAACCCAGTTTATTTTAGCCAGATAGTTAGTACTAAGTCAGGAGCGGACAAATAACACTCATATGAAATAAGTCAAGTGTGGATCCAGAGGACAACTAATTGTGAAAGTCACATATGTCAACGCAGTGTGCATGAAATCTATAAAGAGTTGCCCTAGATTTATTGGACAGTAAGAACCCCTCCCCCCCTGCATTCACCCACTCCCAGTTAATGCCACCCAGTCTAATTGCATTCAGAAATGGTTGGCAGCAGATAATACTTGGAAAGGTTCAGTAACTCAAAGAGCCACCCTGTAAATGGCTTTACCCAGAAGTCACTTCCCTTTTTGGAGAGGATGATATGCTACTGTATTTAAATACTGAGTACAAATAATGATTTATGTTATTATATTATAGTGTACACAGATTATCCACAACATTAAAACCACTGACAAGTGACGTGAATAACATTGATGATCTCCTTACAATGGTATCTGTCAAGGGGTGGGATATATTAGGCTGCAAGTGAACAGTTATTTCTTGAAGTTGATGTGTTGGAAGCAGGAAAAATGGGCAAGCGTAAGGATCAGAGCGATTTTGACAAGAGCCAAATTGTGATGACTAGATGACTGGGTCAGAGCATCTCCAAAATGACAGGTCTTGCAGGGTGTTCCCGGTATGCAGTGGTTAGTACTTACTGAAAGTAGTCCAAGGAAGTACAACAAGTGAATCAGTGACAGGGTCTTGGATGCCAAAGGCTCATTGATGCACCTGGGGAGTGAAGGCTAGCCAGTCTGGTCCAATCCTACAGAAGAGCTACTGCAGCACACATTGTTGAAAAAGGTAATGATGGATATGATAGAAAGGTGTCAGAACACACAGTGCATCACAGCTTGCTGTGTAGCTTGAGGGAGTTCAGAGAGCCTATGGTGACCCCTATCCAGCGCTGAAAGCACCTACAATGGGCACATGAGCACCAGAACTGGAGAAATGGAAGAAGGTGGCCTGGTTTGATAAATCACGTTTTCTGTTACATCATGTGGATAGTCTGGTGCGTGTGCATCATTTACCTGGGGAAGAGATGGCACCAGGATGCTCTATGGCAAGAAGGCAAGCGGACGGAGGCAGTGTGATGATCTGTACAGTGTTTTGGTAGAAAACCCTGGGTCCTGGCATTCATGTAGAAGTTATTTTGACACATACAACCTATCTAAACATTATTGCAGACCAAGTACACCCCTTCATAGCACTGGTATTGCTTAATGGCAGTGGCCTCTTTCTGTAGGATAAAGCACCCTGCCACACTGCAAAAATTGTTCAGGAATGCTTTGCGGAATATGACAAAAGAGTTCAAAGTGTTGACATGGCCTCCAAATTCCTCTTATCTCAATCTGATTGAGCATCTGTGGGATATGCTGTTAAAACAAGCCAGAGCCATGGAGGCCCCACCTTGCAACGTACATGACTTAAAGAATCTGCTGCTAATGTCTTGGTACCAGATAACACAGGACACCTTCAGAGGTCTTCTGGAGTCCATACCTCAGCAGGTCAGTGCTGTTTTGGCGGCACAAGGGGCACCTACACAATATTAGGCAGGTTGTTTAAATGTTGTGACTGATTGGTGTATATGGTTATACTCTAAGAGATAACACCCATCTTTGACTTGACAACTGGATCAAATGCCAACATCTTCTTTACTGGAAATATGCATGGTCCAAAGGTTGTGTAGATACAAGATATTCAAAACTACCTTGTTCAGTGATTCTATTTCTATTACATACCTATTTTTAACTCTTATTTTGCCATAACCAAAGGTCTAGAAGGTTGTATTAGGCATTAATAAAGTTTATGGTTTTAGTTGAATGTACCTGAGTGCTGCTATGATTACATTTTCATATTTAACCCCTCCTAAGAACCTGCACCATAAATGTCAAACTCCACACATAGAGGTACAAAAATAAGCATAAAGTACGACCGAGAGATTGATATTGTGAAACAAAAAAGAAATACGCTGAATGAATAAAATGTACTGGGAATAAATCATGTTATCATGCCGTAGAAATCCTATGCCAGAGAATGACTCTAACATCAGTAACAGGACCGATAGTATAGAAGGGATGATCCTTGCACAGAAGATTTTGACAAATACCAAGCTGATGTCCAAACTTTAGGTGATGTGGCTACGTGATCAAATAATTCATAACAAAATATAAAATCACTAATGTCCTATGAAAGGGTTAAAGTTAAGCTATTTAGCTTAACATACCCCTATGTAACACAGTGCTCACATGGATGAACTCAAATTTCTAAATGTGCTATAGCTCATAGCAAGCAAAATGATGATGGTTTTCATCTGGAGCCTGTAATAGAAAAACAAAACAGCTGCAGAAGGAGCATTGTTTGGATAATTATTACTATTACTGTGAGTGTCGCAGGAAAATTTTCGGCTGTGAGGCAAAAGGGTGTAGAATCATGAATCAAGTGCACCGGTGGAGGTTGGTGTGGCCAGGATATGAATTGGTTCCCCAAAGCCAATTTTACTCTCCACAACAAGAACCCTTCTCATTTTGATTTACTACCAAATCAGTACTGATCCCACCCACTGACACTCCTCCATCTCCCTCCAATCCGATCTCTCCAGAATACGATTGCTATTTATTTTCTCGACACACACACAACTACATACACACTCTCTACTTACCTGTCACCTGTGTTGAGTGTGTGTGAGTGCAACTGAATAATTCCGTGTCGATAGCAGACTCTAACATCACGAATGTCCAGGTCTTATTGCGGCTGCGCCGGTGGGTACTCTTCCCTACCACTTCAGCCACAAGCCAAGTGTAATGTGGTACAGGACTGGCACGTGTCCTGCCATCCTTTGTACCCAGATATCTGTGCTTCCCTAACAGTATATGTTATGGGCAGCAAATTCCAAATTTCTCCAATACAAACTAGCTCTGTATAATTTAATTGCAATTTATTACAGCACATATAAGTAAAATACATCATAATATTAAATAAGCCCCAATGTGTTGTTTGCACCGGGTATCTGACAAAGTGCACATAACATATCTTTCAAAGTATTTTCTCAAATTCTGAAGGGACCTACTACCTTTTAATTACTTATATAAAATACGTCCTTTTACAAAATCCAGAATGAACTAATTTCTTACGGTTTGTATTAAAATAAGATAATACTAATTAAATTGTATATTACAGTTTAGGAATTGGCACTTTAACATAAATTTAAACAGGAAACAGGGGAATGCTTATGTCTGTCTCTCACACTACAGAATGTAAGCTCGTCCGCTAAGCAACTTTCCTTTAAGTAGCGCTTAATCCCAGGGTTAAAGTGTAGATTGTGCTACAAAACGTTGTTCTCCATAATATGTTCCTCTTGAAACCTGAGGCCCAAGCGCAATGCCTAAGTAATAGTTACATATATTGTTTCCTGTATAAATATTTGATTTGATTTTTAACAACATATTCGGTATGCTTGATGACCAATAGTGGTGTGTAGATGATGCAGTTAACTTGCATAAGCTAGGCAGCACCATCTGGAACTTTGTGTGGTCTTTTTTCGACTATATGAAGCCGCACCATACTCACGTGCTGCTAATGAGACCCAATATGGCACACTGGCCATGCACCGAGAAGTGTTGGATTGCCCAGTTTGACTCAAACTTTTCTGTTTCTATAGCTACGATATGAACATCTGGTATAGACTGATTGACATTTCTCAAAGTATCATACAAAATGCTGGTAGCAAATGCAGATACAGACATACAACGCAAACATGAACTTTCTGCATGGCTTAAATGCTTAGATTAGTTGCGCAAGACGAATGCAGAGCGTGAAAGGCACATACGTGCCTGTATTGCTGGAATGACAATATAGGGAATTAAATCAGTTGGCATCAGGGGCTTAGCATTCATTCAGTTTTAACCTCTTCGGTTGAAACTAGTGATTAGAAATAGCAAACTCAGCTCTGTGCATCTCCAAGGCAACACAGACTTGATTTCTCCTTCTGTCTATTTAATCTCAGTAGATTGTACATGCTGTGTGAGAAGATGCAGATAGAGAGAAATTGCTTTATCCTTATTCCCTTTAGATATATTATCCATATTCCCATTATCTATATCTTAATTATAACCCCCACCCCCCAACAAAATATGTTTCAGCAGGGTTATTTGACGTAACAACAGCCTGGTTGTCTGCTTCCTAGCTGGTTTATTTATTTGTTAACAGTTATTTATATTGCGCTTACGTATTATGAAGGGCTTTACAAAGAATATGTAAGCAAGTCCTTGCCACCAGTGGAGCTAACAATCTATATCCACTACCATACACACAAACTATATAATATATGATCATATACTATATAATTTTTTCAGGAGAAAATTAATGTATCAGTATATCTATAGAGCATATATCTATTGTCACCCGGGAAAGCAGTGCAGCCTTCCTCATCCCACCATTTCCTAGTGAAGTGGGAGGGGGCAGGGCTTTATGACACGATTCACAGCAAATCGCATAATCTTGGCATCGACCCTGCTGTATCATGCTGCAAATTGCACCAAGTTCTAAGATGTTGGCAGGTATGGGAAAGAATGTTGGCAGGTATGGGAGAGTATGTTGGCAAGTATGGGAGAGAATGTTAGCAGGTATGGGAGAGAATGTTGGCAGTTATGAGAGAGAATGTTGGCTGGTATGGGAGAGAATGTTGGCAGGTATGGGAGAGAATGTTGGCAGTTATGGGAGAGAATGTTGGCAGGTATGGGAGAGAATGTTGGCAGGTATGGGAGAGAATGTTGGCAGGTATGGGAGAGAATGTTGGCAGTTATGGGAGAGAATGTTGGCAGGTATGGGAGAGAATGTTGGCAGGTATGGGAGAGAATGCTGGCAGGTATGGGAGAGAATGTTGGCAGGTATGGGAGAGAATGCTGGCAGGTATGGGAGAGAATGTTGGCAGGTATGGGAGAGAATGCTGGCAGGTATGGGAGAGAATGTTGGCAGGTATGGGAGAGAATGCTGGCAGGTATGGGAGAGAATGTTGGCAGGTATGGGAGAGAATGTTGGCAGGTATGGGAGAGAATGTTGGCTGGTATGGGAGAGAATGTTGGCAGGTATGGGAGAGAATGTTGGCTGGTGTGGGGGAGAATGTTGGCAGGTATGAGAGAGAATGTTGGCAGTTATGGGAGAGAATGTTGGCAGGTATGAGAGAGAATGTTGGCAGTTATGGGAGAGAATGTTGGCAGGTATGGGAGAGAATGTTGGCAGGTATGGGAGAGAATGTTGGCAGGTATGAGAGAGAATGTTGGCAGTTATGGGAGAGAATGTTGGCAGGTATGGGAGAGAATGTTGGCAGGTATGAGAGAGAATGTTGGCAGTTATGGGAGAGAATGTTGGCAGGTATGGGAGAGAATGTTGACTGGTGTGGGAGAGAATGTTGGCAGGTATGGGAGAGAATGTTGGCAGGTATGAGAGAGAATGTTGGCAGTTATGGGAGAGAATGTTGGCTGGTATGGGAGAGCATGTTGGCAGGTATGGGAGAGAATGTTGGCAGGTATGGGAGAGAATGTTGGCAGGTATGGGAGAGAATGCTGGCAGGTATGAGAGAGAATGTTGGCAGTTATGGGAGAGAATGTTGGCAGGTATGGGAGAGAATGTTGACTGGTGTGGGAGAGAATGTTGGCAGGTATGGGAGAGAATGTTGGCAGATATGGGAGAGAATGTTGGCAGGTATGGGAGAGAATGTTGACTGGTGTGGGAGAGAATGTTGGCAGGTATGGGAGAGAATGCTGGCAGGTATGCTTTGTAGTGTGGGAGAAAATCGGAGCACCTGGAAAAAAAAACCCAAGCAAACAATGGGAGAACACACAAACCTCAATACAGATAGGGCCCCGGTTGGAATCGAACCAGTGAAACCAGCAACGTGAGACAGCAATGCTAACGACCGTGCTAATATGCTGGCTCCATATTTCCAGTGGCAGGGGTGATTTGGTTTTGATTAGGACTAGGAAGGCTGCTACTTTCTCCAAGCCCACATATAAGATGATCAGTTTATATATTTTATGTACATTAATTTCATCCTGTGAGTTAACTCTTCTTGTAAGTTGTATACAATTTTGTTTTTCTTTTAAAATGACGTATCTGTGAGATTGCTTGTGTCCATCTTTACTATTCAATGCTGTAAGGTGCTCTAGTGGTTTTAGGAGTCATCAGTTGGAATGTGCAAGAAGGAGACTTATTATATGATCTACAGACCAGCTTTTCTGCTGATTATCTGCTACATGGGTAATCACTTTTTGTGTGCAGAGCAGCTGTTATGGAACTTACTTCACCATACCCCTATTATATTTTTCTATACAGATTTAATGCCTGAAAAGCAACAGGTGGTTTTGTTCTTCTGTGGAGAAATTGAAGCATTCCAACTTTATATTTAGTTGTTGTCAACAATTGTTCATTGTGACTGGATTACTACAGTGTTAAGGATATGTGGTCTAGCTGAATCTAGCCATTTCCAAAGGAATTCGACTCGGCTTTGTGCAAATCCATTGCTGACACTGAACCGAATCTAAAGGGATTAATGACGTTACATATAAGGCAGGCACTTCAATGAGGTCCCATAATCATCTGCTACACGTACCTTACACCGTGTCCTCTTTAAACATTCTGTTTAATAAGAGGCGCTGACACAGTGATGTCACGTACACGCCATAGGATTATGTGAGTGTAGATTTTGATTTGTTTACCTGCGGCTCAGCTTGCCAAGGAGCAGAGGATCAGTAAATCACAGAGAGGACAGAGGGGAGAGGAGGAAAATTAGTGCTGAAAACAATTACAGGAGAAGAAGGAGGAAAATGGCGACAAGGCCACATTTATAAGGGGGAGTGAAGGACAGCAACCACAACAACATGGGGACACAAATGGTGGTAAAAATAAATCCTGGGGCAGTAGAGGACAAATGGTGGCAACTATACAGTTATAGGGAGAGGAATACAAATGGCACTGTCTGCATACATGGAGGTGGGAAGGAGGACAACAATTACACATAATAGTGTTAAGTTCATAAAACGAAATAATAAAAAATGACAGTGAAAAACGATGACCACTATTGACATAATGTGCGAAAGGGTGACAAATTACTTCAAAGACAGTTTTCACAATTAGTGTAACTGATGTCTTCTTTGCTACAAAGAAGAAATGTAGACATTCTGATGACAGAACAACAGGTTATGATATGATCGGAACACTTCCATGTGACTCTCCTCTAGAGTGGAATTCTAGCTCATTTAAATAGCTTTCGTGACTATTTTTGCACTCCTTGGTATATATTAATAGGGTTTGCATTTTGTTTGGGATTTGGCCAGTTCGTCAGATTCCTAAATGAATGGGTGCAGTACACACACGGGCTGAAGGAGCATAGACTTAGGTTTAGGATGATGAGGGAATATAAAATATTATAATAATAGGATAACAATATAAGAATCTTAGAATAGAAAGAGATAAGATACATGAGGGATGGAGAGAGGCAGTAGAGTAAAAATCTTAATGGAATTATATGGGGTAAGAGGAGGCATTTAGACATGTAAATGTTCAAATATTAGCATTAATAGCCTAATGTTCTGCATCATAGTTAACTGAGCACAGACTGATATGTACACCCCCCCCTAGACCACTTCTGTTATACCCCAGGCTGCCACCCTCCCACTGATGTAGTTTTCAGTGGCTCCTGGTGTCTTCTCTATATAAAATAAAACAAAATAATTTAGAACTAATTCAGCTCATGTTTAAAATATGAAAATAGCAAATGATTAATTCCTGGGACCCTGGGCAACCCAAGTGATAGCCCTGCTAAGAGGACGGTATAACGATGGTAAAATAGGATCTATTTCAACTAGAAAAGAATCATTTCAAATCATTAAATGAGCGACATGCACCGGCTATGACATTACCAATTACAGGGTAAACCTTTCTGCCAAGTAAATGTGTTTAAGCAGCAGAACAGTTTATTTAGAGACACTCCTTAGAAGGATACGTTCACCTTTTGTGACCTTTAGATATTTCATTACTGAAGCCCCAGTCTAGCTGCTATAGACTCCCTAAGTGGAGAGTATATAAAGGTTACCTGACTAAAGATTCCTTTCTTCCCCACACTGACACACCATATGTGATCAGCAAAGGTGGCCCCCACCACTACATGCATGGTGACTTCAATCTCCATGATATAGGGCAGATAATGCTGTTGTGTTGTCTAGCTGCATGAATATTTAATGTTCGTCAATTTAAGTCATTTTACTAATAACGCTTTGCAGGGAACAGGATTGCATGCCAAACACAGATTCCCATGAAGCATACCCATTCTCAATGTCTAATAACTGCACTCCAAACAATGCCACCTACAGGCAATGTTAAAATTAAGGCCCTCTGTGTGTTTAAAAAGCCTTTCACTGCTTTTCAAAGCACAGAACTCCTTAAAACATGCTTTATCTCTTCCCAGTGTAGAGCACACACACACACATATATATATATATATATATATATATATATTTATATATATGTATATATATATACACATATATATATTATGCATATAAACAATTTTATTTTTGTTTCACCACTTAGGCCAATGCACAGTTGCAATTCGATTGTTACAATTACTGAACGTTCCAATCCACCCATCACCTAGATAAAACTGTCCCTTTGCTACATACAACATCTAGATGTTCAAATCTATGCATAGTGGCATAATAAACAGGTAAACCAATGGTTGACTAATGTCACAACAAAGGAAAAACAGCTTTAGAGCCTATTTCTGTTGAGTTCTCAAAAGGTGCTGACCTATACTTTCAATAGGAAGGATCATCTAAGTGCATTTAATGCCAGTAAGTGCATTTATAGGAATACAAATACCTACATCATAATAATAATCAATTACACAAAAGGGACACATTTTCAGGTGCCAATTGACCACTTTGAGACATAGATGAGGCTGGAACGAACAGTATTATATGAGAAAAATGAAAAAGATTAATTTAATGAAGGCGGTAGTCCGAATGTAATACTAGGAAGGACTTTGGAGTGATGCCTTTACCCTTTCCACCATAGGTATTTCCACCTGGATCTACAAAAGTAGACATAGAGCAATTTTTGGGGGTTTTTCCCCAACAGCGTCTGGTTGTACACCTATGTGTGTATATGGGGGTAAAGGGAGAATCTGTGTAAAATAAAGTGCACGGCACAGCCACAATATTCTACTTTTGCAAATGACCTTTATTGTCTTACATGTTATGTCCTCAATCCAGTTTAAACAATGCATCTTTGTAAAGGCCCATAACTGCAGTGGAAGGGTATTCCAAAACATTTAACTCCCACCTACCCCAAACCTGCCCAAATAATCTGATGTAACAGAGATTTGCCTTTTGCTAGCATTTGCCCAAAATGACAATGAGAAGCCACAATTAAAACACCGGCCCTAACAGTCAAAATCTGAATATAGTTAATTATAAATAATGAGTGGGTATTCATATACTCTTTGGTAGAAGAAGAACCAGAGAATAAAGTATAAAAAGTCTACATGAAGTAACTGTGAGTATAGACACGGAAATTGTCACCTTGCGGAAGTATTCAGAATGGTTATCTATCAAAGCTAAATAACTATTTACACCGTTTATGTATAGAACTAGGGCAACAGAAAGGTTAGCTACAAAATCATCCTTCTACATTCAGATGACTTTAATTTATTGGCTTGTAAAGGTCCTCCTGTAATGTTTATTAAATACAGTGAATTTTATGCGTAGAGTTAAATATTTTGTGGTTTTTAGCCATGTGTTTTATCATCATGTAAATACAAAAGTATCCCCACCTTTGGATCCCTGCCCCGCCTGACCACACTCACTGCTAACCTCCAATCTTCCAAGCGCTCCCTCAAAACTCACCTCTTCATGTTGGTCTACCCTGCCCCATCCTAAAACAACCCCCTCCTCACACCCCACCTGCTCATTCCACTTGTTTTCTACCACCCCCATTGTCTCCAATTGTTTCCTTGCCCCTCTTGAATGTTACCTCTCACAAGCAGGGCCCTCTCTATCTCCCATCTCTTGTCGTCGCCTCCTTGTTCTCTTGTAAAGGATTCTTTATGTTCTAAGTAGCGTTTTCTGCTATTGTTTGATCCCTTGATCCTATATTTCTTTGTATTATGTTCTTTTTATGTATTGATGACTGTACAGCGCTGAGGAATCTGTGACATCTCATAAATAAATGTTGATTATAATAGGTGACAATAGCAGAAGGCTTTTAAGCAATGTATTTAGTAAAAGCTACAGAAAGACAGATATAGAACAAGAAGTTAAAGTTATCTGCAAATGGCCAGCCCCTATAAGAATGTTATTATAGCATTTGTGCAGTGGTGGACCTTTAATTATGTGTTATAACACCATTCCCTATTTAAATTCTTAAAATAAATTATATAATTGACAGTGCACCCTTTAGGCTATGCCTAAAAAAAACCCCTAGAAAAATGGCCCTTTCCACAGAAACACACTGTTTTAATACATCAACAAGAAGAATGCCAGAACATAAGTAAACGTAAGTGATACAAAAACATTTGTACACTTCTAAAAGTAACATTCACCAACTGTAAACTTTACACAAAACATAGGATTTACCTTATAAAGCACAGTGTCTACAAATCTGCAGTGTAGTTTCAGGAACATGTCAAGAAATAGAAAAGATGATTTGATTTGTCTTTAAATGTTGAGATTTATTATGGTACAAACCGAATGATACAAAATATGGGACCTTTGATCAATGCAATAACACGGTGTCACTCTGTGCTAAGCACCTTGTACAACAATTAATATTAAGCAAATTCACAACATTGCATTTCTATAAATGTGTCCATTACAGAAAAATTGTGCAAAACAAATTTACCAAACATGTACATATAAGCAAATATCTACTTAGCATCTGAATGTTTTAAAACACCACCATTACATATACTGAAATAATATATTGTACAGGTTCAGCATATTTAGACTAAATGCACAGCATGTGAAAGGCAGATAAATGATATATAATAATATAGAGCCTGATTCATTAAGGAACTTAAATTAAGAAGTTTCTTATTTCAGTCTCCTGGACAAAACCATGTTACAATGCAAGGGGTGAAAATTAGTTTTCTGTTTTGCACATAAGTTACATATAAGTTTACTAACTGTTTTTTCATGTAGCACACAAATATCAACTTTAAATTTCAGTATACAAATAAGATATGAAGTATTTGTGTGCTACATGAAAAAACAGTCATTAATTAACTTATGTGCAAAACAGAAAACTAATTTGCACCCCTTGCATTGTAACATGGTTTTGTCCAGGAGACTTAAATAAGAAACTTTTTAATATAAGTTCCTTAATGAATCAGGTCCATAGTGTAGGGTATTGAGGAAAACTATCCCCGCAGGTAAATATGCAGTAAATAGGTGTTTTGACTACAGCAACTGTTGTTGACATTTTGCTGGTGCAATTTAGAAAATTGGAATTTGGAGTTGGGGAATGGGGAAGATAGACGGTACGGTGCAAGGGGGAAGTGACTGGTGTGAATGATTCAGTATCCTCTCTATTCTCTGTACACTGTATATTATTAGTAAATAATCATTTCTGATTGGTTGCTATAGACAATACCACATTTGCATCACATTTACCTGCAAAATAGTCTTTATTATTGCCCCCTTTTGTTTTTTATTTGTAGCATAATCAGATTGTGTCCCTACAAGGACCTCATTGGAACAAAATGTATTTTCTTATAATCATGTACTTTCCGGAATGTTTATTTGCAAACACTGTTAATTCTGGAGTATCCACTACTGTATGGAGTATTGGTCTGCTAATCTCTCCGGATACCGGTCAAATAGTGCCCTCTTCCCGATACCTCTTGATAAATATATACTGATAAATATATTGCCCAAGATTATAAGCAGATTTTAGTTTCACACAGGGATATGAAAGCACTGTCCAAAACTTCAGCATGTTCTCGTTTAGTTTATGTAATCATTTGCAGATTAATAGTCTACTAATCTCTCTAGAGGTTTACTCTACATTGCCTTGTTTCAACCAACCATTGACATATGGACTTATTTTGTAGGACATTCTCATATTAGGGGAATACGTAGATGATTCACTAACTGACACAGAAGGAATTGCTGAAAACCTTGGTTGGAATCTCAGTATCAGTAACTTGTATCTTCGGACAAGTCACTGTACCTCTGTGCCCTAGCTAGAATATAACTAGATATTGAAGGCCTGATGCTGAGTTGAAAGCATATCGGCATAATTTAAGCCCAAATAAAGCCACCCGTAAAAGATTTAAGTCAGGCTTACATCGGGCATACATACACTCGCATAGGCATAAACCCAACCAAGTCATAAGCACAAGAAAGATTGTTAACATTTGTTTTGAAAGCAAAAAACACCTTTGCTTTTAGGCTTCATAAAATACAGCAGATACAATACTCCTTCATGTGTACAAATGAAAGTACAAAAATTAAGAAATACTTTTAAAATATTCCCACAAAATCCTAAACTACATGCCCAACCAATGCAGTAAGTGGTTGGGTACGAAATAATGATCCTCATTATTTCGACACTACTTACCCCGACGTGGAGAGACTGAAGGGCTCATTCCTCGACCAGCGTGACGGACGACTTCTGTGTAAACCGACTGGAAGTCATGGCGATCCATGAAGAAGCCGACGCCAGCTGATGACGTCACCGATAACCGCAATGCAGTCATCGGTGCTGTGAAGTTACATTACACCCTTCACAGCACCGATGACTGCGTCGCGGTTATCGGTGAGGTCATTAGCTGGCGTCGGCTTCTTCATGGATCGCCATGACTTCCAGTCGGTTTACACAGAAGTCGTCCTGCACGCTGGTCGGGGAAGGAGCCCTTCGGTATCTCCACATCGGGGTAAGTAGTGTTGGGGTAGTCAGCATCAATATGCTGACTACCACCATGCAGAAAGTGCCTATGAGCTTCAGAGGTAAATTCGCAATAAGCAAATAAGAAGCGGCTGGCTAATGCTCATGGCCATCATCACTTTCAGCATTTATTGGCACGCAGGTGGAAAAGATCTGGCTCCTGACAGGCGTATATTCATCTCAGTGCTGATCCGCTTCAGTCACATTTACATGGCCTCACTTTTACTGTACTCTGCCCCTTCGCTCCCCTTTCCAGTTGTAAGGCGCAAGTGTAGATATGCGCAACTCTGCATGCGTAAATATGCATGCGGCTTGTTTTCTGGTCATGCACAGTACAAATTTTCTGAATTTATTCCATGCAAACAAGAGTACGTTCAACTCAGCATCTGGCCCCAGTACTATATGTTTGATGTTGAAGAGAAACTGGCTGACAATGCTATATGAAAATTATTGAATACATATTTAAAGCTACTTTACCATTTCGATTGGTGAACATTTTTGTTGACCACTTTAAATAGGCTGTAGAAGGTGGTATGAGTGGGAGGACCAATCAGAAGCAGCAATGTTCCTGACTGCGGCTTCTGATTGGTCCTCCTCCTTTCACACCCTCCACAGGGTTACCTAGCCCCATTTTTTGGGATGTGGGATGAATCAAAAAGCCCTGGGAAATACAACTGTATGAAGCAGCCCTTGCACTCGGGGAAGGATGAGGAACTTATTAGCTCCAGGTAGTAATCCAGCCTTAAATCAGATTGGGATCTATTCTTGGTTTCTATATTAGCCCATTATGACTTGGTCATCTGAAGTTCACAATGGAACTGAATTCCATCAATTATATTTAAAGTTGTTTTGCCATTACCCCCTGTGACCCAGCTCTGTACCCTTACTTTTTTGGTAAATTAACATTCCTGTTTAAAAAATGTCATCAATGTAGCGGACTCACTTTTTTAAAAAATTCTTACCAATTTTTCCAAAACATAATTTTCACATTCCAATCTAAATCATAATTCATCAAACTGAGGACAGCGAGTGGTAAAATTCACTCTTGAGATATCCTTTTGGACATATATAGTGTGGCACAGTACATTATTCAAAGCTATTAGTGACATTGAATACAGTCTTGAAATATTGCATGCTATTGTAAACAACACTTGACTCTAAGAGGATTGAATAAACGGAGTGAAAAGATCTAGCAGCAGGCAAATGATAAGCATAAACAGATTTATAAACATCACGTACCACTACTGAAATGCAAATAATAGCAAAATATGTAGTTATTATGCATGTGTTATTACACTTATTGTAGATTTCAGAATCAAACTATGGAATCGGAATAAGACTTATTGTCGCTATGTAATAAACTGCATCTAGTAAACATCTCGCAGATGCTTTCGAAATTCTTTACAATGTAACTCAATTGTGATATCAAAATATTTTTAGACCGGATAAAAATTTTATATCATGTCGCGTATTTCATATTCATCTGTTATGCATCAAATGAGCAGCAGTTTTAAACTTTATGTACTATTCATGCATAAAAGGTTTATTTTTAACACAGAAGATAGGACAGTTAAAGAAAGCCTTCAGCTTTCATATGCATATTTAATTTTATAACTTAAGGGAATAGCTGTACTCTCTGTAAGTACTTAAATATGGTCTCAAGGTTTTCTTCAGTAATACAAGGAGTGATTCTCAAGTCAGTTGAATATTAACCCAACATTACAGATTTAAGGAAAAGAAAATAAAGATTTTGCTATTTGCACTATACTGATGATTTATACTTGAGCCATAGCAAGGAATGGTCGCAGGATCTTGAAAATCTGTTCTTTCTTGATCAATTTCTTAAAATAGGATTCTTCATCAGAGGCTGAAAAGAGGAGGACTGTACTGAAGTATGATTTCCCATTACTGAATCTTTTAGGAAAAAAAAAATACACCGTACAAATAGCTCACAGCGTTTATAAAGTATCATGCAATCTAACTGCTCCTGCAATGAATTGTGTATGACAATCCTGTAACAGCAGAATTATGGGAATATTTTGTTAAATAACCAAATAACTTTGCATATCTTAGTGTTCAACAGCTACAGCCAAAAGACAAAATATAAAAATGAAATATAATAAACACGTTACCCCCATCCAAAATACATTTATTGTAAGCGTCACGTGTGACAGAGCAGGTGAAAAGTGTAGTGAAGCCTAGTGGAAAGTCCAGACAAGTAAAGGTCACCCTTCACCCGCCTGTTTTGACAACAGATTTTTAAAGGGCAGAGTTAAAGGGCTGACTTCTGAAGCAGGCACAATACACTTGATATTACTGCACAATAAGGAAATGTGATTCATGTTCCAGTGTTCTAACACAAAATATAAGTTGTTGTTTTCTGAGCTTTTCTATGCTTGTATAAGCAGGTAAAAGTCATTCAATATAAATTAGGATATTGACAACAATAACTATTGACAGACTGTGAAGGGAGCTGTCTATGGTGCTGAATTTGAGAAAACAATTTATTCTGCAGGATGGTGTACTGTAAACTAATATTTCATTAGCTAAATAGCTAAACATGTACTGTATTAATGATAATTATAGCCAAGATACAAGTTGATCCTTTGCAAAAGAATATTTTGTAACAGTGAAATATTGAATATTTGCTTAATAATATAACAGAGCATATAGTATTGTAATTGTATGATTTTATATCAGCTCTTAATGACTGTACTTCGCACAACTAACTTTCTGCCCAGTAATTGGCATGTGTAATAAGTGCTGACAGATGTTTCCATGAGTAATATTAACTTATATGTTGGCTTTAATTCATGTGCATATATTTATTAGAATAAAAAAATTAATGTTATAACAGAATTCAGTGTCCCCAATTTGTACTTTTTTGTATGTTGTTGCTAAAACGGTAGTATAAAATGTTGTCAAAGCAATGTTCCAATTCACATTTCCCTAAGGCCAAAGAGCTACAACAATTATACTTTATCTATACTAGGGCTTTAATTTAGAAAATGTTAAGAAAAAACCCCCAATAAACCTGGTTAAAAAAAGACAGAAAAAAAAACCTTTTGACAGTCTGTAAAAGCCGATCATTGATTTTTGTTGGCAGTTTTCAATACAGAAAGTATTGAAAAAAAAATTCACTTATTAAATAAATCCATTTGTACCAGGAGTCTATTTGCTTACAAAAAAAAAACATTCCATGTAAATTATAACCAGTGGAAAAACCCAATGATGTCACAGGAAATCTGGGCCACACAGCGGCTTTAAGCTACATTAACACTATCTAATTTACCAGCGAATTTATAAAACACTATTCTTTTAGATCTTGGACACATGAGAATAACATGAATAAATACAAGTTTCGATAAAGAGAAGAAAACTTACCAGAATTGTAGTTACAACCACTGTTCTGTTTTCAATGGCTGATGAGTCATTTTTTAAGGAAGGCTCGTGTTGGAGCAGCACCAGCTTATCCATATCATTCCAGTATCCAATCTGTAATACAGAAGATTTA